>NC_054543.1:44552024-44572024 GCF_017654505.1 Polyodon spathula
AATTGTCAGCGTTGCCCCAGCCAGGTTTGTAATAGTAGCTGGAGCAAGCTTCAGTGGAATGCACTTTCTGTCGAAACAGTAAGAGATGCCAGTCCTGCCAGTGGGGCCGGTACAGGCTCTTCTAGAAGTCAGCACTGGGATGACCATCTATTCAAAATAAAAATAAAATCCAATTGGTTTTCTCCATCAAAATGCTTCTGATTTTAGGTAAAGGTAATTAAATAAAATGAAGTCTTCACTTTTTGATTGCAAGTTTGCTGTGGTATGCCCTGGTAAAAACAATAGAGAGTGCAAGTTTATCATCAGCTTGTTCCATGAACAGTGTAACAATAAGAGGTCCCTGGTGTTTGTCTCTGCAGTGCCCTGGCTGCCTTCCCAGTAAGGACAGTGGGATGTCACACTGTCTCTGCCTCACATCCCTTAGTGTGTGATTGTTAACACTGCTCGACAATTACCACAACACAATTGCTTTACACTTCACAATATCAATTTAGAGAGAACTGTCCCTGCATGGAAAACATGCTGGCTCAGAGATCTCCATCACTGAGTTCTCTAAAGTAGACTGTATTGAATGTGCTGGCTCTCAGATTCACAGTACAGAGTTCTCTATACTAGACTGTATTGAATGTGGTGGCTCTCAGATCCACAGTACTGAGTTCTCTATACTAGACTGTATTGAATGTGGTGGCTCTCAGATCCACAGTACTGAGTTCTCTATACTAGACTGTATTGAATGTGGTGGCTCTCAGATCCACAGTGCTGAGTTCTCTATACTAGACTGTATTGAATGTGGTGGCTCTCAGATCCACAGTGCTGAGTTCTCTATACTAGACTGTATTGAATGTGGTGGCTCTCAGATCCACAGTGCTGAGTTCTCTATACTAGACTGTATTGAATGTGGTGGCTCTCAGATCCACAGTGCTGAGTTCTCTATACTAGACTGTATTGAATGTGGTGGCTCTCAGATCCAAGTGCTGAGTTCCCTATACTGAGTTCCCTATACTAGACTGTATTGAATGTGGTGGCTCTCAGATCCACAGTGCTGAGTTCTCTATACTAGACTGCATTGAATGTACAGTCTAAGTGCTTCAATCACACAGCCCTGCAATTTGCTCTTGCATTAGAGAGGGTATTTGGTTGTTTCATTTAAGTATCCCAGCAGAGCTTGAGGTCAGACAATTGATTGTGTGACTTTTTTTAAATGTGTTTTTATTTTCTGTATTTTTCTGTGTTCGGTGCCACGTCTAGTCATGTGGAGGATGTATCTCTTTGCTGTGTCAGGAAGTCTCTCATACAAAGAGGAGGAAATACACTCTCAACATGATTAGGGATAGCCTCAAAGACTTATAAACACAAGCCATTAAATTCAAATAAGAACCAGACAAATTTACTTTCTTAATCCGGGTATAGAGACCGTGTTGGTAATGTCCTGTAGGATAATGACTTCTCTGCTCTGTGCTGTGCTAGTGTGCTGCTGTTCATGACATTTGGAATTGAGTTGTTAAGGTGTATAGTATTAAAGAAAGAAAATTGGTGGCTGTTAAGACAAAAAAATCTTTCTCAATGTCTTTATAATGCCAAGATTGTGTTCCCTCCGGTTTTAACCCTTTCGGTCACAGTTGTGTAATACTCATTTACTCAAGACCGTCCCAGAAATAAGAGGTAAACCTCTCCAAAACACTTACAAAATGCTGAACTCTCGCCCTCTCTCTCTCTCTGCCTGTCACAGGATCCCTCGAACCAGAAGCCGGCTGGGCGCAAGAAGACAGTGTCCTTCAGCAGCATGCCCTCGGAGAAGAAGATCAGCAGTGCGGCCGACTGCCTCAGCTTCATGCAGGGGGGCTGCGAGCTCAAGAAAGTGCGGCCCAACTCGCGGGTGTACAGCCGCTTCTTCACGCTGGAGGCTGACCTGCAGTGCCTGCGCTGGGAGCCCTCCAAGAAGGACCCTGAGCGAGCCCGGCTGGACATCAGCGCGGTGAGGGAGGTGCGGACCGGCAAGAACACCGAGACCTTCCGGCACAACGGCATTGCCGAGCAGCTGCCCGAGGAGGCGGCCTTCTCCATCGTCCATGGAGAGGGCTACGAGTCCCTGGACCTGGTGGCCATCACTGCCGACGTGGCCAACATCTGGGTGACGGGGCTGCGCTACCTCCTCTCCCACCAGAATCAGAACCCCGAGGAGCTGGAGGGCGGCCCGGCCAACTCTATCCGCGCTGCCTGGCTCTCCGCAGAGTTCTGCAGGAGTGACGAGGACGGGAACGGGATCATGCCCGAGGACATCGCCGTTGACTGCATTCGGAGGCTGTGCCCTGGGATAAAGGAGACCAAGGTGCCCGCCAGGAGAGGGGAGGCTGGGGAGGCTGGGGAGGGACTGGGGAAGAAACCCGGGAATACAGGCGGAAACATTGTATCAAATGCTTCATCAATGTATCGCTCATTAATGCTAATTTATATAAATGTCAGATGGAAATGACGTTGTGTTAAAATTAACTCTACTTTTAATTATTATGCTACAAAAAAAATCCTAACATAGGGTGGCGTGTAAAATACAAGCTGATTTTCACCCACGCAAGGTTAGAGGGGCTGTAAAGCCTGTGGATAGCTGCTCTAAGCTGGTGGAGTGGGAATTAGCTTATGTAGCATCCCATACCACATTACAGATATGACACCTAACATACTGCTTCTCCTCACCCTGTCCAGGTGCGGCTGAAGTTCAAGGAGCTGCAGCGCAGTAAGGAGAAGCTGACAACGCGCGTGACGGAGGAAGAGTTCCAGGAGGCGTACTGCGAGCTGTGCACGCGGCCTGAGGTCTACTTTCTGCTGGTGCAGATCTCCAAGGACAAGGAGTGCCTGGACGCCCAGGACCTGCGGCTCTTCCTGGAGGTGGAGCAGGGGCTGCCCCAGGTCACCCCGGAGAGCTGCCTGGACATCATCAACCGCTTCGAACCCTCCGAGGAGGGGCGCAGCCGGGGAGTGCTGGGCGTGGACGGCTTCACGCGCTACCTGCTGTCCCCCGAGTGTGCCATCTTTGACCCAGAGCACAAGTGCGTGTGCCAGGATATGAGCCAGCCCATGTCGCACTACTACGTCAACGCCTCGCACCGCACCTACCTGATCGAGGACCAGCTGCGGGGCCCTGTCGACGTCACCGGATTCGTGCGGGCGCTCAGGATGGGCTGCCGTTGCCTGGAGCTGGACGTGGGGGATGGCCCGGAGAACGAGCCCGTCGTGGGGGGCCGCCAGAACCTCTCCAGCCCCTTGGCATTGCGCAGCGCCCTGGAGGTGATCAACAAGTATGCCTTCCTGTCCTCAGACTACCCTCTCCTTCTGTGCCTGGGAAACAGGTGCTCCCCTCACCAGCAAAAAGTGGTGGCCCAGCACCTGAAGAAAGTCTTTGGCAGCAAGCTCTACACCCACAGCTCTGCAGCTGCGGCTGCCACAGGCCACCTGCTGTCCCCCGACAAGCTGAAGAGGAAGGTGCTGCTGGTGGGGAAGAAGCTGCCGGCAGAGCAAGAGTCCTCGGAAGGGGAGGTGACGGAAGAGGAGGAGGCGGGGGAGGAGGAGGAGGGAGGGGGCGGGGAGGTCTTGGGGAGGAGGCAGGCTGAGGAAGAATACGGGGTGACAGTGGAGCCAAAGTTGATGAAGCTCCGCAAAGAACTCTCCGACCTGATTGCTGTCTGCAAATCCAGGCAGCGCTCCTATTGCTCCTCCCCTGGGCGTGACCACGACTTCTGTAGGAGTAATGGTGGTGGGGGCGGTATGGGCTGGGAGGTGTGCTCGCTGGGTGAGGTTGAGGCAGGGCGCCTGGCTAACGAGTGCCTGGAGGAGCTGGTGAACTACAACAAGCGTTTCCTTATGCGAGTGCGGCCCAGCGCCATGAGGGTAGACTCCAGCAACCTCAACCCCCAGGACTTCTGGAAGTACGGCTGCCAGCTGGTTGCAATGAACTACCAGACCCCAGGACCCATGATGGACCTGCACACAGGCTGGTTCCAGCAGAACGGGGGCTGCGGCTTCGTGCTGCGGCCGGCGGTGATGCGGGAGGAAGTGTCCTACTTCAGCGCCAACACCATGGGCACGGTGCCGGGAGTGCCGCCGCAGATCCTCCGGATCAAGGTGATCAGCGGGCAGAACTTCCCCAAGCCCCGCGGCGCCTGCGCCAAGGGCGACGTCATCGACCCGTACGTGTGCGTGGAGATCCATGGCATCCCTGCCGACTGCGTCGAGCAGAGGACCCGCACCGCCACGCAGAACGGGGACGACCCGCTGTTTGACGAGAGCTTCGACTTTCAGGTGCATTGACTGGGCATGAACATGAATCATAAAATAATAATAATGCTGCTACTGCCTCCTTCATCACCAAAATCATCATCATCATCATCATCATCATCATATAATAATAAAGTTGTTTTGCCCCAGAGAGGAATATAATGTTACCCATCAACCTGATAGAGACTCCTGGGGTTCAAAAAGAGGCAGTGGCAGTTCAGTGGCAGGGCTTTTTATAGAAGCAGGTATTTCCTTCAAAATTCTGTGGACAATATAGGTAGGACAATATAAACCAGTGGTCTGTGAATACTACCGGTCAGAAATGATCACTGCCACTACTAGTAAGAATAAGAATAATAAGAATACAGTTCCAGGTGCTTTCACTAGAAATCTTCCCTAGCCGATGTTCTGTAAGTGAGCTCTGACTGTGCTGCTGTGTGTGTGATCGCTCTCCTGACTGTCTCCTGTGCCCAGGTGAACCTCCCTGAGCTGGCTCTGCTGCGCCTGGTGGTCCTGGATGACGATTGCATCGGGGACGAGTTCATCGGGCAGTACACCATCCCCTACGAGTGCCTGCAGTCGGGGTACCGTCACGTGCCACTGCTGTCCTTTTCGGGGGAGCCTGTGGAGCACGCCTCTCTGTTCGTGCACGTGGCCATCACCAACCGGCGAGGCGGCGGCAAGGCTCACAAGAGAGGGCTGTCTGTGCGCAAGGGCAGGCGAGCCCGGGAGTACACGGTGCTGCGCAACACCGGCCTCAAAGCGCTGGATGAGGTGTTCCGGCTGGCTGGGACTCCTCTGAGAGAGGCCACCGACACACGGGAGAACATGCAGGTCAGGGGTGGTGTAGTCGGAGACACGTGCTGCATTCCTTCCAAGGAGGGTGTTGGATGAAATTAACCAGGGGGGGGGGGGGGTGGGGGGGGGGGGGTGGTGGGGATGAGACTTCTGGGGGTAGTGTTGGATGAGATTTCTGGGGGGGTGGTGTTGGATGAGATCTCCGGGGGGGGGGGTGTTGGATGAGATCCTGGTGGCCGGCTCTAAGGAGCCCCCCCCACAAGGGGACCTTGGATGAGATTCCTGGGGCTGTGTGGGGGGGGGTGGTGTTGGAACTATCTCTAGGGGGTAGTGTTGGATGAGATTTCCTGGGGGACTACTTCGGTGAAGATTCCTGGGGGGGGGTGTTGGATGAGATTCCTGGGGGGGTGGTTGGGGGAGATTGGGGGGGGGGGGAGATTCCTGGGGGGGGGGGGGGGTGTTGGATGAGATTGGGGGGGGGGTGTTGGATGAGATTCCTGGGGGGGTGTTGGCTGAGGGGCGGTGGGGGGGGGGGGGGGGGGGAGATTCCTGGGGGGGGGGTGTTGGATGAGATTCCTGGGGGGGTGGTGTTGGATGAGATTCCTGGGGGGGGGTGTCCTGGGGGGGGGGGGGGGGGGGGGTGTTGGATGAGATTCCTGGGGGGGTGGTGTTGGATGAGATTCCTGGGGGGGTGGTGTTGGATGAGATTCCTGGGGGGGTTGTTGGTTGAGATTCCTGGGGGGGGGGGGTGTTGGATGAGATCCTAGGGGGGGGTGTGGATGAGATTCATGGGGGGGGGGGGGGGGTTGGATGAGATTCCTGGGGGGGTGGTGTTGGATGAGATCCCTAGGGGGGTGGTTTTGGATGAGATTCCTGTGGGGGTGGTGTTGGATGAGATTAGGGGGGGGGGGGGGGGGGTTGATTTATTGTTCAGTTGTTTTACTCTTCTGTGCGCTCCTGCTTCAGCAGAAAGCAGGCTGTTAGTTTTCAGCTGCATGCTTCTCACTTGGAGCGACAGGGAGGTTGTTATTCTAATTACTGTTCCCAGAGCTGCTTATTGTTCAGTACTGTAAAGTCCTTCTTAAATTTATTTTGTAAAAAGTGCATAGGGCTGCAACATGTTCCCAGGAATCTCTGGTACTCTTTCCATTATGTTCAGGGGAGAGGGGGGAGAGTGTGCACAGGAGTCCATCGGTGGCAAAGTGCAGTTAGAGTGCAGTGTAAATACATCACGTGACCGCAGTTTAACATGAAAAGAAACTGAAGCTTCAAATGAAATGGGTCAATATAGCAACAAGTGTTCAAATACATTTTGTACAGACATGGCACTGCAGACATTAAAAAGGATCAACCTCAATGTTCCTTAGCTCTAAGTACCATCTGCTGGGCTCTGTATCCAGCTGTGTGTATTGCTGATCACGCCCTACTGCCTCCTCAGCTCTTCATTTTCGGTGTGGTCACACTGTACCTGCATAATGTACTGAAGGCCTTTAACAGTTATTGGTAATATCTCCCCTTTTTAATACAGACCTGAACAATTAGATTATTAGCTACGCTACATAATAAAAGACAACACAAACTTCCAGACAGTTATTAAACATAAATCCTGTATAAAAAAGGTCTGATTACTTTAATGAAGTAAGTTTTCTTAAGGTTTTTAAAGTAATTTCCCCTATACCTTATCAGTGCCTGTGTAATAGTCCCATAATGCACAGTGCCCCTCTGGAGCAGTCTTCTTTGTACTGCAGTGTCTCAGTGCCTGTGTGTCTCTGTTTCTCTGGGGCAGAATGCCACGGTGTGTTTCAAAGAGCTGTGCGGCCTGTCCCTGCTCTCCAACCTGAGGCAGTGCATCCTGAGCCTCTCGTCCCGTCTGCAGAGCGGAGAGGGGCCCCCAGGGGCCACGCTCACTGTGAGGGACAGCTACCCCTATCTGGAGCCCCAGGGCAACCTGCCTGAGGCCACCCGCAAACTGCTGCACTCCTACGACTCGGTAAGACCCCCCCCCCCCTTGACCCCCCCATTGTAAAAGTGTCCCGTAGTAAAATCACAGCAAAGTCTCATAGCACAGTGAAGGCATGGTAAAGTATAGGGAAGCATTGGAACAGGGAGGTATAGTAAAGCAAATTTAAAAACCTGGCAAACAATGGTAAACTATGGCTATGGGAAAAGCATGGGGGAAACCTTTATAAGGGCGACCTCTCTCCCTTGGCAATGGATCTCTTGGTTGTGGTCACCTCTCGACTGCAGCGCTTGCTCTTTAGTTGAATGGTAAGGCATTTGTCTTTCGAACAGAGCTTGCTCTTTAGTTGAATGGTAAGGCATTTGCTTTGAACTGTGAGGTTAGCAGTCTGTGTCCAGCCCTTGCCTCTCAATTTCTTCAATGGGCAGCCATTCCCTCAGTAACCCCCTGCTTTAGACCTGTTTAAATCACAACTACAGTGTCCCCCCTCCCCACACACGACCATCACAACTCTATGGTTCAGACGCAGACCTCACACACACTCATGTATTCATCGCACTCTTTTCTTGGTAATGTTGCTCATTACTCATGCTGAGCTACAGAGAATAATAAACATATCAAACTGTACTAGACCACACTGCCTCCCTCCCTCCCAGTCCCTCAGCTCTAAACACTAGACCACACTGCCTCCCTCCCAAAGTATAAACACTAGACCACACTGCCTCTCTCCCTCCCAGTTCCTCAGCTCTAAACACTAGACCACACTGCCTCCCTCCCAAAGTATAAACACTAGACCACACTGCCTCCCTCCCTCCCAGTCCCTCAGCTCTAAACACTAGACCACACTGTCCCTCCCAGTCCCTCAGCTCTAAGCACTAGACCACACTGCCTTCCTCCCAGTCCCTCAGCGCTAAGCACTAGACCACACGTAATTTCTTTTTAAAAAGAAAACAATAACATGAAAGCTTTGTGCTCTAACTTTTTAAGTAGCTCCCAGCCACGCTAACAAATCCATTCGAGACAGCGCTGGAGCAGAGAGCCTGAGAATGGGGGCTCCTGAGTGATAAATCGATGGGTAGAATAAGCACAAGTGACAGCTAAAGATGTTCAGCACAGCAAGCATTCTGAGCTCAGAGTCTCGGGTGCAAAGAGTTCTCTTGCTGGTTAGCAGTCCTGTGATCATTACCAGTGAGATAGGGGGGTGGGCTGCAGATAAATAAACACAGTACTTGACAGGCCTTGACTTTGTAAAAAGAGCCGGGTTATAGGAGAGGGATTGAAAATAACCCAGTTAATGGGACTGCAGAGCCCCAGTATTATATACATTAGCAGATGAGTTGTGTCACTGAAAATCCTTTAAAACTTCCAGGCGCTGGCAGGCAGTTTGCTAGCCTTCTTGTTTATATTCTTGCTGTTTCACCCCCTCCTCCCTGATCATTGTGCAAAGTGTTTCCAAATATTTCCCTGATTCAGGTCCCTCTAATTTCAGTGAGTCCGACACCCCAGGGCACTGTTTACATCCGCAGTACAGTCTCAGCCATCCTGTCTGAATCAATAGGAAATGAGCAAATCACAGAACCGAGGAGGCTTAGAAGTCACTTGCCAGCTTGCTGCTGCTGCTTGAGGTTGAATCCCTTATAGTAGATTTCCATCGTGAAAGTGCAGCCGTGCAATAAATGCGCAAGCATGGTGAAGCATGGTAAAGCCCAGATAGGTATGGTAAAGCATATTAAAAAACAAAGCAAACCAAAAACAGTAAATGCATAGTATAACCATGGGAAAAGCATGGGGGAAACTGCACAATGAGCATGGGAGACTGTTCTAAGGGACGTCATGTCTGGATTGGTCAGTCTTCTTCAATGACTGTGACACACTGACAGGGTGATCGCTGTGTCGTTGTGTTTCCAGATGATCCAGGAACACCGGCTCCTGCTCGAGACGGCAGACTCCATTCATGAGAGGATCACCCAGGTGCAGAAAGCAGGTAAGCTAGCGGGGCTTTCACAGGAGGTCCCTCACTGCTGCAGTGCTCTCCGTTTCATTCAGCTCAGATAACTGTCCAGGCTAGCAGACTGAATTTACTTTCCAATGGCATCTCCCCCACAAGCCTGCCCTGGATTGGAGGGAGCACCCTTTCTCTTAGTGGATGATGGAGGGAGCAGTTCAGTCTTCACAAAAATATCTATTGAAACAGTTCGCTCTCTCTCCCTCTTCTCTCTTGTCCTCTCTTTTTTCTCTCCTCCTCTCTCTGTTCCTCTCTTTCCTTCTCTCCCCCTCTCTCTCTTCCTCTCTTTCCTTCTCTCTCCCTCCTCTCTCTCTCCCTCTCTCTCCCTCTCTTGTCCTCTCTTCCCCCTCTCAATTCTCTCTCTCCTTCAGCGATGGTGTTTCATGAGGATCTTCACCGGCTGGGAGCCAAGGAAGGACTGAAGGGACGCAAGCTGCACAAGGCAGTGGAGAACTTTGCATGGAACATCACTGTGCTCAAGGTGAGAGGGAGGGGGAGAGGGGGAAGGAGGCAGGGGAAAGGAGGTCCAGAATAGGTAAATCTTTTTTGCTATTTATACTTTTCGCTATTAAGAAATCCTGGCATATTGATCTAAGAAGAAACAACAATAGAGAATGACAGAGAACACAAGTGTTCTATATTAAACTGGTAAGAAATCCAGCAGATGGATTCAAGTCCACTTTCAAACTGTGAGTGAAGACAGTAGTAATGTGTGCCTGTGTAACGGTGACCCAGGTGTCCTCAGTCCTTTGACATTTGTGCCAGTATGTTAGCCTCACCCTGTGTCTCTGCGTCTCTCTCCAGGGGCAGGGTGATCCCCTGTCTCACCCTGTGTCTCTTCGTCTCTCTCCAGGGGCAGGGTGATCCCCTGTCTCACCCTGTGTGTCTCTTCGTCTCTCTCCAGGGGCAGGGTGGTCCCCTGTCTCACCCTGTGTGTCTCTTCATCTCTCTCCAGGGGCAGGGTGATCCCCTGTCTCACCCTGTGTGTCTCTCCGTCTCTCTCCAGGGGCAGGGTGATCTGCTGCGCAGCGCGAAGGCTGAAGCGCTGGACTCACTCAAGCAGCTCGAGCTGGCCTGCCTCTCCTGTGGACTGAGCCAGCCGGAGGAGGGGGGCCAGAAGAGCGTCAAGGAGAAGGAGAGTGGCGAGGGGAACAGGCGGATATGAACCACCGGCATCGGGGAAGAGTGGGGTGGGGCCTGGAGACTCGGTCCAATCTGAACATTGAATCGGGAGAAAACCAGTGCAAGGGTAGGGGATAATGAGGTTGGGAAGTGGGGGAACTAGAATCTGATGTCTCTGTGAATTCGGGGATCAAGGAGAGTGGTTCACGTCCCTCATGTTTCCAGTCCTCTGCTGTGTCCAATAGGAGGCGTCTCGTGTCACTAAGGGATGTGTGCTGCCAGGCCTGCAGCATAGTAGCAATGCACACAGACCAGTGCAGTGTACTCACAGTCCTGTGCAGAGAAGCCCTTATAAAAGCTTACCACAGTAAATTTGCATGGTCATGTGTTTCCCATGATTACACTGTACTATGCTTTACCATACATATCTGTGCTTTACAATGCTTCCCTATGTTTTACCAGACCTCTCTGTGCTTTACAGTTGTTCCCTATGCTTTAAAATACCTATCTGTGTTTTACAGTGCTTCCCTATGCTTTACCACACCTCTTTATGCTTTACAATGCTTACCTGTGCTTTACCAGACCCCCTGTGTGCTTTAGTCCACTTCACTGTGCTTCTACTATGGGAAATCTTTATAAGGGAGGCAACACAGATTGCTAGAACTCATTTAGTATTATTGTGGTTCAGTATAGGAGCATACATTTGGACATTCTTAGCAGTGAAGATTATCTATATAAATAATGCAGCTAACTCTATATCAGTGTTAATAAGCAGCCAAGTGACATTGTCTACAGTCTTGTGCGCTGTATACTTTAGATAAATATACGCATATCTTACACCGTATAGGGACACATGTTTTATTTGTTTATTAGATTTAGTAACAGATTTGTAAACGTGAGCTCTGTATTTATATATTCAAACACATATTTTGATATGGTGATGTAATTGTAAGTTTTCTCATAAGGGATAGGCACAGGTATAAGGTCAGTGGAGACACAGCATTAGAGACTGAATCATTCCTGAAGTGGAAGCTTGTCCGGGTTGCCTGAAACACAAGGGCAGGACATGACCATTCCTAGAGGGGGGGGGGGGGGGGCTTACTGTACCCGTTGGGGTACCATTCTAGAAAGGGGGGGGGGCTACTGGACATGGACAATACCATTCCTAGATGAGGTGGAGCTACTGTATATGGACAATAACATCCCTGTGACTTTCTCTCTTTGCCAGTCTGAACTCCTCTTCCCTTCATAAACACTGTTTAAGACTGTAAAATGATGCTGTATGTTCATTGGTTCTTTGGGCACAGTCACAGCTAGATTGTGTTTAGTACAATATGATTCAATACAGATGGCATTTTATGTAAGTATTGTTTCAACAATATTCTATTGATAACGCTAGAAATGTATTGATTTATTTATTTCTGTTTAAAAGTCCTGTAAAATGAAGATGTACAGTGTCCCTCTGCACTGTGTGTGTGTGTGTGTGTGTTCATGCATTGGAAGAGAGCTGTGGCTGGTTTTATTTCAGATGTCTTTGGAGAGCCGTTGTGTCCGGGTGAGGCTCGCTGTCACGGTGTGGGCTACTCCACAGGGCTTTCAAAAGGAGTGCAAACAAATAAATAAAACAGGTTGCGAGATAGTGTTCCTGGTATGAGTAAATCTATTTGTTTTTTTAAAGTAGGACCCTAAGCTACAGCACTGTTGTGCATCTCTGAAGTATTCCTGCTACCTGTGCTCTTGAGAACCGGCTGTAACTGTAGCTTCCTGGCTGAAAGAGCAGAAGCAGAGCTCTGTACACGTGAACCCACCTGTGACATGTGTCTGTAAATACAGAAACACTACGCGTATGTATTTGCTTCAACTTGCTGTAACCTATTTCATTTAACACAAGTGTTACTGTCAGCTTTCTTGCAGAGAGCCTGTCTGTGTGTTTCTCTCAGTGAACTGCCTGTCTGTCAGAGGACTGCTCTGTAGCACAGCCAAAGCAACAGAGTGTTTCGATTGGCTCGCTCGGGGTGTGCTAATGTACGTTTGACGTTCTTTCCAACGGTGATGCCCCGAGGGAGAATGGGTATTCAGTGGGTACTTCTGATTGGGTTTGTTTGCCTTTCTGTAGCGAAGTGCCACCGTGCCGTGCCCTGTCTAATGTCCCGGACCCACAGGGAGAGCTGTGTCTATGAATGAGCTCTGTGAAAGCAGAGACACAAATAATACTGTGTGTAACTGTGCTGACACCTGTTACACTGTTGATGTAATAGTGCGCCCCAGTGGGACAGCATGCATGTGATTAATGAGTAGCGTGCACTTTCTCCATTCACTTTGATTGTCTGTGAAGTCTTAATCTCTATCTATCTTAATGTCACCTCTAACCAAACTACTGCTACTCAGTTTTTATTGTTCCTTTTTTTTTTTGCTGGAAAGGACATTTATTTAAAACATTGCTTTTATTTTAAAAAGCTAGTTTGTATTGGATTTCATTAACAAATGTATGTATGTGTTCCAAACTATACAAAGTGATCTTTTGTTCCCCGTGTCCGCGCCTCATTTCTGTGTCTGACGAGTTGTTGCTGTTATTAAAGCAGAATTAGAGGGCCTGAGCAACAGAACACAAGCACAGGACCAAACAGGGTTAGGGTTAGGGTTAGGGTTAGGGTTA
The DNA here is from genome assembly GCF_017654505.1 of Polyodon spathula. Taxonomy (NCBI): domain Eukaryota; kingdom Metazoa; phylum Chordata; class Actinopteri; order Acipenseriformes; family Polyodontidae; genus Polyodon; species Polyodon spathula. Next base: position 44,564,835 of record NC_054543.1, read on the forward strand.
CAATCTACTGTGGTATGAACCTCCTTTGCCAGATGGATCTAGTCAGGCTGAGAGGGTGTCCACTCAGGCTGGGCCCCCTATTGAACCCTGGACTAACACCAGACTGGGGAAGTGGTTGCATTGTTGTTGCTTCCCTGCAGTGACGAATGCAAGCTAGCACAGCGACAGCCACAGATCACGTGGCTGTTAACCTGCAGCTTACTGACCCCCGTCAATCACGCAGGTGAACTGTAATCATGCTGTGGTGGTTACAGCTTGATATTTTTGTCCATGTAGGAAAGTCATACTCCCCGCAGGTCAGCTGTCAGATTGCAGTGCTCACACAAGCCTGGCGCCCCCTGACCCTCCTGTTACAGGCACCCTGGCGCTGACCCTCACTGTGAGTGATGAGGTCAGTCGAGCCTCTCTCTGCTGCAGACAAATCAGCAGAGACCTCCTCGCATACTGATAACAGCGTCCCTTTCAGGAGAGAAGCAGCGTTTACAGGGACTAAGCCATACCGATACACACCACAGCATAGACACTGCAATACAGCATATACAATACAATACAGTATAGACAATACAGTGCCCCATGGATTACAATATTCCATGTTGCAGATCGGGATTATTCTGCTAAATCGTAAATTCTGAAAATTCAGCATCCTCTTTGTGAAGTAAACAGCACTATGTGTGCCACTACATAGATGTATACTATTAGTAAACTCTTAATAAACTAGTCTGCTGTGGCCACTATTTAACATTACTATAGTTCTATACTGTTTTGATATGAGTAACATATCAAGATAGCCACCTCTTCCCTGAATACATTCCTGATGTGTAACAATCAGCATCTCATAAGAAGAAGAAGAATTAGAAAAGGCAGGAAAATACTTTGGTTACAGTCATCCAAACAAGCCAGATTCAGGACTGAATGAACTAAGAGCAGTTGCAGGAGTTGCTGGGTGTTTCGCTGGGGGAGATTGAGAAGCTCTGCAGACAGCAGACCCTGTTCCCCAGCAGCAGCATGACACAGCCTGTAATCTGTGGATTGCAATTGCCCAGTGATTACACTGCATTCAATAGCTTCATGGTTACTTCTCAGGAACCCCGGCACAACAGTCTCTGACACCAATGCCAGGTCATTATTTTGTTCCACTATGATAAACTAGCACTTCAGATTTGCTGAAATGTGAAGAAAGCTTTCTGGGGGATGGGAATTGGTGTTAAGTAATAGCATCGCTGAATCAGACCCCTTTCACCAGTGATTTGCAGCCGGAGCTTGGAGCTGCTGCATCTGCAGGATCCCTTGGGTGAGGAGCGGAGAGAGATTAAAGCTGTCGCTATCTAATGACAAAGCTGCAGGTATGGATTTCACTCCGATCTGATTTGCTGACGTTACATTTTGAAGCTGACATGTTTAATTGTCCCCGCGGTGACATCTCTGCTGCAGCCTTTATAAAAGTGCCCCATAGTAAAAGCACAGCAACGTGGAATAAAGCATAGTACAAGCATGGTGTAGCACAGGAAAGCATTGTAAATCCCACAGATTTCTGGTAATTAGATTTCATTCCCCTTTTGATAATCAAGAGCCCAAAGAAATCCACTGTGGAAAACAATGTTAAGAGACACTGAGCAGACCTCACTGTATTCATATATTACACACACTGTACATGAATGAGCAGACCTCACTGTATTCATATATTACACACACTGTACATGAATGAGAAGACCTCACTGTATTCATATATTACACACACTGTAGATGAATGAGCAGACCTCACTGTATTCATATATTACACACACTGTACATGAAGGAGCAGACCTCACTGTATTCATATATTACACACACTGTACATGAATGAACAGACCTCACTGTATTCATATATCACACACACTGTACATTAATGAGCAGACCTCACTGTATTCATATATTACACACACTGTAGATGAATGCAGCCGCCTGGAGGTGATATGTTGTTACTGCACCCTGAGATATTCGGTCCTATTCCAGCAAAGAATCAGCTTCCTGGGGTTTCACATCAGTCATGTCTAATCAGAGACATCCTGTATCAGACACCATCAAACACTGCAGGTAACCCTACATTGTAACAGCGATATGTAATGGGCAGGCAGTGTGATTGCTGATAACGATACAGACAGTTTAGAGTTAGAAACACAGGCAAGGGGGGGAGGAGGTTCATAAAATTGACATTACTTTTCATTTTGAGAACAAATATTGCAGCACTTTATCAACCAGATATGACTAGTCACTTTTTTTGCAGCTCACTTTAAACTTTAAACTCTGATGCGCAGATTGATAAGGAAACAGAGCACCACTGCACATTGAAACAGCAAGAGCTTTCTCCCTTCTATTATTACACTGAAGAGCTTTCTCCCTTCTGTTATTACACTGTGAAGAGCTTTCTCCCTTCTGTTATTACACTCTGAAGAGCTTTCTCCCTTCTGTTATTACACTCTGAAGAGCTTTCTCCCTTCTGTTATTACACTGTGAAGAGCTTTCTCCCTTCTGTTATTACACTCTGAAGAGCTTTCTCCCTTCTGTTATTACAATGAAGAGCTTTCTCCCTTCTGTTATTACACTGAAGAGCTTTCTCCCTTCTGTTATTACACTCTGAAGAGCTTTCTCCCTTCTGTTATTACACTCTGAAGAGCTTTCTCCCTTCTGTTATTACACTGTGAAGAGCTTTCTCCCTTCTGTTATTACATTATGAAGAGCTTTCTCCCTTCTGTTATTACACTGAAGAGCTTTCTCCCTTCTGTTATTACACTGAAGAGCTTTCTCCCTTCTATTATTACACTCTGAAGAGCTTTCTCCCTTCTATTATTACACTGTGAAGAGCTTTCTCTCTTCTATTATTACACTGTGAAGAGCTTTCTCCCTTCTGTTATTACAATGAAGAGCTTTCTCCCTTCTGTTATTACACTGAAGAGCTTTCTCCCTTCTGTTATTACACTCTGAAGAGCTTTCTCCCTTCTATTATTACACTCTGAAGAGCTTTCTCCCTTCTGTTATTACACTGAAGCGCTTTCTCCCTTCTGTTATTACACTGAAGAGCTTTCTCCCTTCTGTTATTACACTCTGAAGAGCTTTCTCCCTTCTATTATTACACTCTGAAGAGCTTTCTCCCTTCTATTATTACACTCTGAAGAGCTTTCTCCCTTCTGTTATTACACTCTGAAGCGCTTTCTCCCTTCTGTTATTACACTCTGAAGAGCTTTCTCCCTTCTGTTATTACACTTTGAAGAGCTTTCTCCCTTCTGTTATTACACTCTGAAGAGCTTTCTCCCTTCTGTTATTACACTCTGAAGAGCTTTCTCCCTTCTGTTATTACACTCTGAAGAGCTTTCTCCCTTCTGTTATTACACTCTGAAGAGCTTTCTCCCTTCTGTTATTACACTCTGAAGAGCTTTCTCCCTTCTGTTATTACACTCTGAAGAGCTTTCTCCCTTCTGTTATTACACTCTGAAGAGTTTTCTCCCTTCTGTTATTACACTCTGAAGAGCTTTCTCCCTTCTATTATTACACTGAAGAGGTTTCAGATCCAGCCAGGCCCTGATCACTTCCTTCTTCTATTTTCTTGTATTGAGGGTGGAATTTTCTCTGTTGTGTCAGTCGTGTTACCACGCCTATGCCCTAAATTACAATGGTCAACAGCCAGATTGCTGAGCTGCTCTCTAGTGGTCACATTAAAAATGACAGCTGTTGTGTATCCTTAGGTGTAAGAATGTATTCGTGTCAGGATTTGCTGTGGTAGAATGCAGGTGTGTGTGTTTGTGTTTATATATATATATATATATATATAAATTAGATGAACGTAGAGACTGAAGACGTTAACAAACACTGCATCGTGTCGGCTCTGTACCAGCCAATGAGGTCTGCATTAGCCATTCCTGTACTGCCCGTTAGTCAAGGTGTCAGAACCGAGCTGGTATGAATCACTGGAAGTCATGAAATACTTAAAGTTACTTGAAAGAATCAATGCATGCAGGTAACAATAGAAAGATAACTAATTGCAGAACAGACTGAAACCCCAGTAAGTAAAAGTAATCAACAAGTTACGTTTCCCAGTAATTTCATGCAATTTGTAGTAATAATTATTAGTTTTCAATAGTACAGTGGTACGCTAAGTTAACAGTGCATACAAACAGTTTGGAATGGCTACAAAGACAAGCTGCTTGCTGTGTCTTTGTAAATATACATTTCATAAAGCAGCAGCGCCATCTGCACGTCAGACTCCTGCTATTGCATGTTTAGTCTTGCATCAGTATGCTCGTTCCAGGGAATAAATTCGCATTGGTTTTCGCACAGGACTGGTTTTCTTTATCTCAGTATGCCAGCACTCTAGCCTAGTATATGTGTGCTAGAGCAGGGTGAATGCAGAATGCAATTGTAGAACTTCTGAAAGACTACTGCACTCTACTGTACCTGACAAGACGCACACTGCTATCTACGCTGTGTGCTGGATAGAGTTCCTGTGGGATTTAAAAAGGTAATTAAAGGGGAGGAAAGTTAAGCCACAACATTGGGAGAATCACAATGATCCTTACAGAGTCCCATAGGGATCTAATTATAATCCCAAAAAATGCATTACCCTGTAGAAACACTAGCATCAGATCCAATACCCAGTGCGTTACCCTGTAGAAACACTAGCATCAGATCCAATACCCAGTGCGTTACCCTGTAGAAACACTAGCATCAGATCCAATACCCAGTGCGTTACCCTGTAGAAACACTAGCATCAGATCCACTACCCAGTGCGTTACCCTGTAGAAACACTAGCATCAGATCCAATACCCAGTGCGTTACCCTGTAGAAACACTAGCATCAGATCCACTACCCAGTGCGTTTCCCTGTAGAAACACTAGCATCAGATCCAATACCCAGTGCGTTACCCTGTAGAAACACTAGCATCAGATCCACTACCCAGTGCGTTACCCTGTAGAAACACTAGCATCAGATCCAGTACCCAGTGCCTTACCCTGTAGAAACACTAGCATCAGATCTAATACCCAGTGCGTTACCCTGTAGAAACACTAGCATCAGATCCAATACCCAGTGCGTTACCCTGTAGAAACACTAGCATCAGATCCAATACCCAGTGCGTTACCCTGTAGAAACACTAGCATCAGATCCAATACCCAGTGCGTTACCCTGTAGAAACACTAGCATCAGATCTAATACCCAGTGCGTTACCCTGTAGAAACACTAGCATCAGATCCAATACCCAGTGCATTACCCTGTAGAAACACTAGCATCAGATCCACTACCCAGTGCGTTACCCTGTAGAAACACTAGCATCAGATCCAATACCCAGTGCGTTACCCTGTAGAAACACTAGCATCAGATCTAATACCCAGTGCGTTTCCCTGTAGAAACACTAGCATCAGATCCAATACCCAGTGCGTTACCCTGTAGAAACACTAGCATCAGATCCACTACCCAGTGCGTTACCCTGTAGAAACACTAGCATCAGATCCAATACCCAGTGCGTTACCCTGTAGAAACACTAGCATCAGATCCAATACCCAGTGCGTTACCCTGTAGAAACACTAGCATCAGATCTACCCAGTGCGTTACCCTGTAGAAACACTAGCATCAGATCCAATACCCAGTGCGTTAGTAGAAACACTAGCATCAGATCCAATACCCAGTGCGTTACCCTGTAGAAACACTAGCATCAGATCCAATACCCAGTGCGTTACCCTGTAGAAACACTAGCATCAGATCCAATACCCAGTGCGTTACCCTGTAGAAACACTAGCATCAGATCCAATACCCAGTGCGTTACCCTGTAGAAACACTAGCATCAGATCCAATACCCAGTGCGTTACCCTGTAGAAACACTAGCATCAGATCCAATACCCAGTGCGTTACCCTGTAGAAACACTAGCATCAGATCCAGTACCCAGTGCGTTACCCTGAATCAGTCGCCAGCTTTTCACTGCTCATTTACAATGAATCCCTTATGAAAGTGTCCACTAGTAAAAGCACAGCAGTGTGCAAGTTACCCAGTACATTACCCTAAAGAAACCATATGTGGCAGATCCACTACCCAGCGCAGAAGGAAGCCTAGCTAGACGAACACTAGCAGGACACTGCATCTCCAGGAATGGTAACACAATGGATTTAGAACCAGTATTGCAAACAGCAAGAACAGTGGTCTGGATGCATTTGCATACTGGCAAAGATATAGATGACCATGGTGTTGGTTCATAGATGGGCATATCATCATCAGTATGTTAAAATAGGAAAGTAGGCGCCTCTGCTGGTAACTAATTGTGCCGAAGTGGACGTGTCCTTGAGAGTTAAAGCACTCTCTGTTACCCTTTTGCTGAAATGAGATTTTAGGCAGTCTGACCTCAGTGCTGGTCTGACCCCAGGCCTCTCTCTATAATCATGAGCTGCATTGTTTACAGTTCATTTCCCCGCCCGCATGCTTCTTTAATCAAGGACAGCGTGGCACACAACAAAGCTGTTGCTGCCCCGGGCTACAGGAGGGTCTGTACTGAGGAGACGCTGGGCAGAGACAGCTTGCATTGCTTCACAGACCACTCAGCAGCATTGCTTTCAACAGCGAGGCATGCAGAACACACCCTGTGTTTGTTATTGAAACAGTGATATCTGTGGGATGATTACAAGGGGTTACAGGACTGGCTCCTGGCAGTAAACGAGCCCTGAGCTGAATGCCGCAATATCTGCTAATCCAGATGTGGAGAGTATCGCTGCAAGTTTATATGCTTGTGAAGATTTGTGAATTGCTTATTTTGGGCTAGATGTAATGCCGCAGAGCTTCCAGAAGAGGGCGCCATTAAGCACCCCAACTGGCACCTGGAGAAAACACCACTGAGGAACAATGCAACAGGCCAGCAATGAGGGTGGACTCTGTCTGGAGTGGGCAGTGACTGTCTTTAGGGTAGGGCATGCCTGCTTCAAAGGGTATTTGAGAAACTTGGCTCCCCTAAGTCTTTGACTTTGATAGCTGGCTGTAGTATTACTGCCTACCGTTTGTGTGCTATATCTTTGCTGCTGTCTGTTAGGAGTTAACAGAAGAACTGGCTCTGAGGTTTTTCCTTCTCTGTCTCCCCACGGAAAAGCCAGCCCTCTAATTTCATTATAGCAATTCTCAGGCTCTCGGTTTTGTGCTTGTGGTTCTTAATATTTAAACTAGAGTAGGCTTTAATCAGCTA
>NC_054543.1:44579524-44589524 GCF_017654505.1 Polyodon spathula
CATTCTTAGTCCCTTCTATTGCCCCTGGTGGGAGGGGGTGGGGGGGGGGGGGGGGGCTGTGTGAATATTAAAATAAAAAGTGTATGGTCCACAGTTGCTCAATTCCACTAAATTGCAGGAACAATACAAAGTACTTTATATTTTTTTATTTTAAAGGAACATTAAATAACATGATGATTACTTCCCACAAGCCATTTACTACCCACCTCCCTGCCCCCCATCTCGTGAAGAAACAAAGCCCTCACTTAAGAGCCCGCAGCGATGGTCGGCACGGCAATCAAGCAGCTCGCAGGGTAGCTTTGTGCACGCAAGGGCACATAATCGCTTTTATTCATGTTTTTATCTCCCCCTCCTCCCCACCTCTCTCTCTCTTACTTTGGCGTTCATTTTTTTTTTAGGGGGGCCTGATTATCTGAGGTAAGGAAATTAGCACGCAACGGGCTGACAGCTTTTTTCTTTTCTCCTGCACTTCTCCACCTAGCTAATGGAAGAGCGTGCTAATTGGTGGCAAATGTGCCAGCTGGTGCCTAAGATAATACAGAAGGAAATAAGCAGGTATCCCGATAATTACAGCAATCTTCCACTGTGAAACACTTAGACGGATGAAGTTATTTGCCTGGCAACAGACCAAGATGTTCCCCGCTGCATTCACAATAAAAAAAAATAGGTAAGAAAAAAAAAAAATGTAAAAAACTATTCTAGAGCTACAGTACTTGAAGCTTTGCAGGCTCAGAACAGCTCATAATGGCTGGTCTACGCTATCTGCCTTTAATTAAACACTAAGAATTAAACCGCAGATTTACTTTTTCCTAATCAAAGTGTGTTATTTCTGGATTCAATAGATACAGCTCCTAATTATTGCACCGAGCCGCAGGATCTAAAGCCTAAAGCTCGCTAACAAGACTATGAACTTTCAGGGGATTCTGTTATAGTGCAAACTTCCAACACCCAACAAGACCAGAGCTGAGGGGGGCTCCTGAGTGGCACATCCAGTAAAGACACTCTGCATGGAGTACAGGATGTGCCCTATAGCCCTATTCGCTGTGCCCAGGATGTGCCCTATTTGCTGATTCGAATCCAGGGGTTCCTAGGGGGCGGCACACAATTGGCCTAGCACCGGGTAGGGAGGGCTTAGATCAGCAGGGCAATCCATTTCTCACCAGGCACAAGTGACCCCTGTGGCTGATAGGGCGCCTGCAGGTCTGCAGTGGAGCCATTCAGATCTGTGTTGTTCTCCGGCACTATAGGAGGACAACACTCCGGCACTATCTGGAGGCTTCGCTGTGGATCTGCAGTGCAAAAAATGACAGACTGGCAGGAACACGTTTTGGAGGACGCGTGTTTCGGAGGACCAGTGTTTCAGCCTCCATTTCCTGAGTCACCAGGGTGTTGCAGCGGTAAACCAGGATAAAAATAATAATTGGGCATTCCAAATTGGGGAGAAAACCGGGGTAAAAAACATTGGCGACAACTAAATTAAAAACACAAGACGGAGCTGAGGGACTGGGAGAAGAGGGGCCTTCTGGGATCAGGAATCATGAGGATCATACGGAGAGATGAAAAGTGACAGCTGCTCTTTTAGCATTTGGAAGATCATTCATTCATTCATTAAAGTTCTTAATGAAGGCCCTGGATTTCATTTGACAGCAATGCATACCATTAACACACACTTAATTGGGTTCTATTTTGTAATAAACGGAATGAGCAAACAGCTTTAAGGCAATTTAAATGCAATACAAGGCGATATATTTGCACAGTCGTTATTTTTGTATTGTATCGAAATACTTACGGGACAAAACAGCATCTTCTTCTTCTTCTTCTTCTTCTTCTTCTTCTTCTTCTTCTTCTTCTTCTTCTTCTGTCATTCAGGAGAATGTTAAAAAAACTGGAACACAGCAGAATAATGGAACTTCACCAATAGTTTCCAAAATGACACTTAATTAGAGACGTGAATGGGTCTGTAATTAATGCACGGCCAGGCCAGCGTTGGTTTGATCAGGGACCTTGGTCTCATCCCTATGATGCTCTTCATGTTCCCAAGCTTTTTTCATGCTGTCCAGAAGTAACTCCCTCCCTGATTGTAGCTCTTTGTTATTTTAGTAATGCCTCTTAAAAACACAACAGCAATAAATCAGATGGTTCAGGAGGGGTCAGCGTGGTCCAAGTTCCAGACATGGTGCTTTAAACACAGCAGGGTGAAATAAGGATAGTAATTAGCATATGGTTTATTCTTTAATGGTATTTTAAAGATGAAAATAAATAAAACCAAACAGCCTCCTCGAGAATAAGAAGGGAGCGACAGAGAACGGATTTCGAATGAAAGACTAGCAAGCCTTAAACCCCGTCCCTTGACAGGCTGGTAATTGCCTCTTGGTAATTTATCAGTTTATTTATGCAGAGGAGCCGTTCGCAGAGGCTTGCTCGAAAAGCATCAATTCCTTTATTATTGTGTTATTAATTGAGCCGGGCTGTAACACAGCTGATTATCTCTGAGTAATCCCCTGCGCGCCACCTCAAATAAACCTGCCGCTAAACCCTGCTGTTTATCAAGGACTAATGTGTAGAGAAAACATAATGGGGCCCGCTTAAACAAGTCGGCTCCATCAAGCTGAACGCCAAGGAGGAGCAATATCGCTGACAACGACACCTTTTCAAGTGCCTCTGGATGCAGAATTACCCAGACGTGCCATTGCATCAAGGATATTAAGGCATTAAGTGCTTGCTAAATATGCATAGTAATCCTTAACAAAAACACACTTCATTGTTAGCAGTGAGATCGTGCCACGCCCGTTCTGCTCTGCTCTGTTCTGCTGAGCTCTGCTCTTATCTGCTCTGCTGCGCTATGTTCTGCCTGCCTCTGCAGTGCTGTGCTGAGCTGTGCTATGCAGTGCTGTGCTGTGCTGTGCCGTGCCGTGCTGTGTTGTGCTGTGCTGAGCTGTGCTATGCAGTGCTGTGCCGTGCTGTGCCGTGCTGTGCCGTGCCGTGCTGTGTTGTGCTGTGCTATAGCTCCTCTGCAGTGATCAGGCAAATTAGGATTTAAGACTCCTCTGAAAAATTGCAGATACAATAAAACCCCTTCAGAAATGAGAAAAGGCCTGAAGATTTCATTGGGAATATTTATTTGTTAGGAATACTTCTCCACCCATTTGCCCCCCCCTACTTTTTTTTGTCTTGTGTCAAAGATAGAATGAGAAACTTTTTTTTTTTAAACTTTTGAAAATTTGAACAATTAACAAAAACAAGAACCATATTACCATATACAACTGTTCATCCTCCAGTGAGCAAATAGCACTGTGCACACACCATCCTAATTCAAATTGATCATCTTATTATAACAAAACTTAAAAAAAACTAAAGAAAGCAAGCTAGGCTGACATCCGGCTGATAGAGAATAGGTGTAGCTGGGAAAGGCATGTTGAGATGCTGAGAGATCAATCAGTGCTGTCACACACACTCACAGCTGACAAGCTCTCTCACACCACTGCTGTGGCTCCGTGCAATATTCACAAGGGCCATTCGGCTGGGCAGACAGGACTGCAGAGTGCTGCTCACTCACTCAGACTCAGCCTGCAGAGCGCTGCTCACTCACTCACTCAGGCTCAGCCTGTACTGACAGGACTGCAGAGTGCTGCTCACTCACTCACTCAGACTCAGCCTGCACTGACAGGACTGCAGAGTGCTGCTCACTCACTCACTCAGACTCAGCCTGCAGAGCGCTGCTCACTCACTCACTCAGGCTCAGCCTGCACTGACAGGACTGCAGAGCGCTGCTCACTCACTCAGACTCAGCCTGTACTGACAGGACTGCAGAGTGCTGCTCACTCACTCACTATAGGAGTAGGTTAAGTTACTTACTTAGGGTCGCACACAGTTTATCAGTTGCTGAGCGGGGATTAGAACCAGGGACCTCCTGGTATCAAGCCTGTTTCTTTAACCACTGGACCACTAAACCTGCTTTTCCATCCCTGCTCTATTCAGAACAATACCATGTGGTCTGTACATGGGCTCACACAATAGACAACACGCTGGTCTGTTCTGTGGTACAACAGGAGCTGAGCTGAGCGGTTCTGTGTAAGAACTAGATGACCCTCTTATACCATAAGAGACTAGTTCAATTGTATATATTAACTTATTTTAAATCGTGTTACAATTTTTAGAAGACTATTTAAAATACTGGCTGGGGATTTCAGGAGGAATTTAGGAAAGAAACACTCTTCATATTTATTAAAATCCTGACAAACCAAAGACCTGTGTTGGATCTAGCAGGTAACTTTGGTTTCAGGAGCAAGGTGGTGCTGAGCATCGTGCAGGCTGGCAGCGCTGGGGGAAAGCATGCAGAGTGGTCGAGGATGTGAAAGCATGCAGAGTGATCAGGGATGTGAAAGCATGCAGAGTGATCGGGGATGTGAAAGCATGCAGAGTGATCGGGGATGTGAAAGCATGCAGAGTGATCGGGGATGTGAAAGCATGCAGAGTGATTGGGGATGTGAAAGCATGCAGAGTGATCGGGGATGTGAAAGCATGCAGAGTGATCGGGGATGTGAAAGCATGCAGAGTGATCGGGGATGTGAAAGCATGCAGAGTCATCGGGGATGTGAAAGCATGCAGAGTGATCGGGGATGTGAAAGCATGCAGAGTGATCGGGGATGTGAAAGCATGCAGAGTCATCGGGGATGTGAAAGCATGCAGAGTGATCGGGGATGTGAAAGCATGCAGAGTGGGGATGTGAAAGCATGCAGAGTGATCGGGGATGTGAAAGCATGCAGAGTGATCGGGGATGTGAAAGCATGCAGAGTGATCGGGGATGTGAAAGCATGCAGAGTCATCGGGGATGTGAAAGCATGCAGAGTGATCGGGGATGTGAAAGCATGCAGAGTGATCGGGGATGTGAAAGCATGCAGAGTGATCGGGGATGTGAAAGCATGCAGAGTCATCGGGGATGTGAAAGCATGCAGAGTGATCGGGGATGTGAAAGCATGCAGAGTGATCGGGGATGTGAAAGCATGCAGAGTGATGAAAGCATGCAGAGATTGGATGCAGAGTGATTGGGGATGTGAAAGCATGCAGAGTGATCGGGGATGTGAAAGCATGCAGAGTGATCGAGGATGTGAAAGCATGCAGAGTGATCGGGGATGTGAAAGCATGCAGAGTCATCGGGGATGTGAAAGCGATGCAGAGTGATCGAGGATGTGAAAGCATGCAGAGTGATCGGGATGTGAAAGCATGCAGAGTGATCGGGGATGTGAAAGCATGCAGAGTGATCGGGGATGTGAAAGCATGCAGAGTGATCGGGGATGTGAAAGCATGCTGAGTGATCGGGGATGTGAAAGCATGCAGAGTGATCGGGGATGTGAAAGCATGCAGAGTGATCGAGGATGTGAAAGCATGCAGAGTGATCGGGGATGTGAAAGTGATGCAGAGTGATCGGGGATGTGAAAGTGATGCAGAGTGATCTGAATGAGTCTGAGGGGGATCTCTCTAGAGACTAATGTCCTCAGGGCCTCATCTCAGCACGACAAGAGTTTTGACACAACAACCTGGCTTTAAAACGAAAGAGAACTTTTTAAATATTTACGAAACAACCCACAACAGCAGCTGGCATCTGCAATCTCTATTTGCATGACTGTTTTCTTCAATCTTTTTATGATTAAAATTTAAAGAGAACCTCACCGGCACATTCACAGTCACTTCCTGCCCTATGGACTTCCACAGCCATTAAAGACCTCTCTGACCAACAGAAAGACAGACACACATACTGGTAGACAAACAGCTAGGTAGACAAACCGATAGACAGAAAGACAGACACACAGACAGACAGAGGGCTTGAGCAGAATCAGCCCTGCAACTTTCACAGGATTAAATTAGAGGAGAGAGCTCAAGTCTCCTTGAAAGAAAGAAGTAAAATAACATATCTTGAAATGCTTTCTTTAAAGAAAAAAAAAGGAAAACATGGTCTTTACATAATTCAATCATGCGAGTTACAAAAAACAAACTGATGTTGAATGGAGAGTTTATATTTTTCTGTTTGTTTAAACAGGTGGCAATTACTGAATAATTCTTTGACCCAAACAGAAAGTGGCTGTGCATGGAAAGTGGGTTTTAGCTCGGTGCCAGATGCCCTTTCGAACAGTTTTCAATCCTCTGGTGGCGGTAGATAACCAAACCGAGAGGATCTGGTGGAAGCCAAGAGGAAGCAGGACCGGCATCTGCTCACTACGAATCTCAGCCTATAAGGAAGTTGACAGTTTATAGCATAAACCTAATTTATTAAAGTAAGTTTCTAATATAAACAGTAATTCATTTCTGGGACTGACAGTGTGAGCCTGGATTATGTGAATTTGAAATAGTGCCCCCCAAGTCACTGGTAACCCCCACTCTGCCTCAGAGGCTTTTGTTCAGCTAATAAATGTGCAGCCACTTCTTCCCCTTGAAAAGTTGATCAGTTTGAAGTTCGTTTCCCGTTTGAAAGCCTCAGCCTGTGCCTTGGTGTAGACTGGGACCTGGCCTCATTCTGGAGCGGTGTCTTCTCCCTTTGAGTAGCAATCCAGCGCAGTGTGATTCCAGGGAGGAGTGCTAATCAGTGTCAGAGTCTCTGCTCACTCTAACTGGCTCTGACAGGCACATGCCACTCACAGCATCACTGATCGCTCATCCGCATCAGTCTCTGTGTGACAGCCATCCCTGCGACGTACTTCTTCCCTCTCGCCACGCTGACAAACAGCTCTCCCACATTACACCGGCGCAGCATGGAACTGTTTGGACATGTCTGTCTAAAACAAGCATTACACACAGTACAGGGCTTGTTGGCTTGCTACAGCAAGTGAAAGCTTTTGAATGTTGCTGTCACCCTGCCCTCTCCCTCCCTGCTCCTCAGGGTACTGGACTTTCAGTGTCAGCTCAATGCGTGTGATGGGACACAAAATTCAGGACATGCTCCCCCTGATCAACCCCAAACTACTGCTAATCCTGTGGGTTATACTACTAACATCAAGCTCTTTACTCCTTTTTCTGTCTTTGATTGAGTTACGCAAATATATATATTTTTTTTTTTTACCAGGTTATACAATACTGGGCAACCACAAACTGATGAGGTTCTTGTCTGCTCATCAGTCAACATTGTGTAGGGATGTCAGAGTGAAAAACTAAGCAATGGTTTTTCAGCTAAAGTAAACCTTCACCTAAGAGTTAAAGCAACAGTCTGAATAGAGTCCCATGCCGTTTTCATTTCAGCCCTAATATCCATGTAAAAAAATAACTACTGTCATTAATTCAGTGCAGAGCTTGACCATAAACAGCCTGGTAGTTTAAATGACTTGCTTGAGGGATGGATGGATAGATTGACAGTGTAAAAGCCCTCTCTGTCTTCAGTACCCTGATGTGAGTTGTAAACACAGATTCCCTGCTCTCCGGGGCTGCTTCCATTTCGGCTTGATGCATTTCTTCCAAAATAAAATGATTTTGTGGTTCACCATCAGTACTGTATATCCCTGATGGTGATTCTAAAGATACATGTGAGGTGTTCTACTCTGTACTCTGTGTTTGTCCAAGTGGGACTGGGGGGGAGTTCTTATATACAGTGAAATACGAAAACATTCTTAATTCTTAAAACCAGATAATTGTTTTTATCCTCGTTAGAAAAGTGTTCCGTACATGTACAGTAATTATTTTCATTTGAAGAAGCAGTTTCAGAAAAGGGAAACGATTGTATATTCGGTGAAGGATACAGATGTGTTGCAATGGATCTAAAGGCTCTGAGCCGCGCAAATCAATGCCTTCGTGTAGGTCTCAGCGGGGATCAGCAAGGCTGGGAATCACTTTGCAAGGGAATGCTGTCACTTCCTCTGTCAAGACAGCGAAATAATTACAGAGGCATCAAAACTAGCACACGTTCATTTATAACCCCTTCAGGTTCTCAAGGAATCGAGCGCTCGTTCAAACGGTTTCTTCTTAAAATGCATTTGACAGTGACTCAAGTATCACCAGGAGGACACTGACCTGCCAGTACATTTTAAATGTGGGCTACATTCTACCTTAAAGGGTTATGAGACCCTAAATGAATGAACGGTTTCACATTTGCATAATTAAGTTTATTTTGATGTATGTAGAGTATTTAATTTAAATAATTTTCACAGTAAAACATAGTAAATCGCAGTAAAAAAAAGCAACAATGAAAGCACGTAGTGAACGGATAATACAAGCCTGGTAAAGTGGTAATGGTTTATAGTGAATAATAACGAATGATAAGTAATCCAGTTCCTGTAAAGGCTGATTGTTCTCTCGTGACTTGCCGTGCTAAACTGTTTACAGAAGGGCTGGCAGGAAAGGGGGAAAATGTGCGTTGTACGGAGCAGTTTTATAACAAACTCTCAGTGCCACCAGGTTGCAGAAAACAGATTTTTCAGATTCCAGGATTTATTAAAAAGCTACAGGCTGAGATTTGGAGACAGTTAGAACCAATGACACACCGTTTTATTGAACTATTTTATTTTGGTTTGGTTTAAGAGCGGCACAGCTGCAGCACAGCAGTCAGGCGGCATTAATACCACGTACTGCACCTTTACTGCAGTTTAACTGCACTTGGTTATCATGCAAGACATCAAGATCAGAAATCACTGAATCGTGCAAGCGGTATGCAAGATAAATACATCCGAGAAAAAATTATATATTGTATAGGGTTAATGATGCACCAGTAACTATTCCTAGTCACATCGTTTCAATGTATAATTAGAATAGAATTTGATGGTAGTGGGCTCTCACACAGGCTATGTGGGATCCTAAGACTCTCATAGGGAGGGTGGAAAGGTTTGAAAAATATTATAACGTATTATCCTTAAGAAACCACAGAAGATCCATTACTAGGATACAGCTGTACCAGCAATGGCAAAAACAACATAAATATTGATTAGGGATCCTGAGACTGTAGCGTATTGCCTGGTACTGAGTTAAACAGAAGGGTCAGATATACAGCATCAAAATGCCATATAGTTCACTACGCCTTGGATATTGGCTTGGTTTAAGCCTCTGTGCTGCCCCCGGACTAGGCATCACCTGGAACAACTTGCAAGCTATGGTTCTGACAGCAGACACTAGATGGAGCTCTAAAGCACAGTATGGAGAACAGAAAGCGTTGGAATCCCATTTCTGAGAGCACAGTATAGTAAATAAATCTTGTGGTGCAATCTCAGCCTTTCTTTGTGAAACAGGCATTCACAGGCTTTGTATATGGACTCCCGCAGTTTTTAAATTCGGGTAGTCCAGTTCGGAAGCCCTCTCCCCCAGCAGTCTTGTTTGCACTGGGAGATCTGGACTGGGACCAGTGTTTTAGTCTGAATACGCACACTGAAGCAGGGTGGTTTTGATTCTGTTTCCAGTGGCGCACAATGGTTTTCTTTGCGAATATGCTGCCCTGGTCTCGACCACAGGTTATGTAACAAACTTATTCAGACTTAAAACTTTTACAAATATATTATAAAACACTTAAATATGTTATTTAGATGTAACCACTAGACCACACTGCCTCTCTCGCAGTCCCTCAGCTCCAGCCACTAGACCACACTGCCTCTCTCGCAGTCCCTCAGCTCCAGCCACTAGATCACACTGCCTCTCTCGCAGTCCCTCAGCTCCAGCCACTAGACCACACTGCCTCTCTCGCAGTCCCTCAGCTCCAGCCACTAGATCACACTGCCTCTCTCGCAGTCCCTCAGCTCCAGCCACTAGACCACACTGCCTCTCTCGCAGTCCCTCAGCTCCAGCCACTAGACCACACTGCCTCTCTCGCAGTCCCTCAGCTCCAGCCACTAGACCACACTGCCTCTCTCGCAGTCCCTCAGCTCCAGCCACTAGACCACACTGCCTCTCTCGCAGCTCCAGCCACTAGATCACACTGCCTCTCTCGCAGTCTCTCAGCTCCAGCCACTAGATCACACTGCCTCTCTCGCAGTCTCAGCCTAGATCACACTGCCTCTCTCGCAGTCCCTCAGCTCCAGCCACTAGACCACAC
>NC_054543.1:44594524-44604524 GCF_017654505.1 Polyodon spathula
AAGGAAAACAATAACATGTTAAAGGGGACATGCTGATTGTGTTCCAAGTTTTAAACTAAAAATTAAAGAAATGATAACCAAGAAAAATGCTGAGGTGTTAATAATGCTTTGGTTTCTTAATTCTCAATGGGAAAACCTTAAGATGTGATAAGACAAGCCTACAATCGTAGGAACCACTCCTCCAGTTGCAATGGATTTGGTACGGGCACTTCTCTGCACAGTAGTCTATATCAGTGTGACAGGTCTCTGATGAGGCAGAGCAATGAAAGCCTTATCATTTTAACTGCACCCCAATATTTGACAAAACCTATGTTTTTATGTTCTTATTATCAAAGAATGAATCATTAAAAAGGGGGACAAAAGCATTCGTCTCGCTGGGAGGTTGGGTGTGTGAGCTGTGCCTCCCTCTTCAGAGCTAAAGAGCAGCGCTGTGAGCAGACAGACTCAGTAGCCAGGCTTGCTCGGACTCAGCTATTTGCTAAACACCACTTTAGAAGCTGATCTGTAATTAGCATCTAAAATTAACATTTTTAACGTGGCTTTTGTAAATAAATTAAAAGAAAACATGAATTCTTCAGGAAAATAAAAAGACTCTAGATATGCAAACGCACAAAAGCAAACCCCAACACATCGTTCCTAGGCAGTGGTTGCCGCCTTCTTCTTCTTCTTCTTCTTCTTCTTCTTCTTCTTCTTCTTCTTCGCTACTCAGGTAGCGTTTTGTTCAATATGAGAGAGGGGAGAATATATGCAGATGTCGGCTAAGCTGTAAATATTTGAGATGTCATTTTCTATAACTGTATGCACATGTTTTCACAGAGGAGAGGGCACCTGGAATTCCAGCCTACGTCCTGACCTCACTGTCCTTGGGGGACTATCTCTCACTCTCCCTCCTCCTGCACCTCTCCTCTGCCTGTATATCTTATCATTCCCGTGTTGGTAAATAAAACTTGCTCAATGTCTTGCCACTATTAAGCCTAAATGCTTGTGAAGTCCTGTGTAACTGTAGCGCTGAAATGTTTAGGCTATTAAATTGCCTATTTACAATCTTCAGTTTCATATTGATTATGTCTGCCGTTTTCTGTTTACTGAGGAAATAAATAACATGTGTTTTGCTCTCTTTTTTCTTCCTTTCTTTTTTTTTCTCTACAAAGGTCCTATTTATCCAGCAGTATTCTCCCACTTCATATAACCCCCTCCTCCCCTCCCCACTACACAGTCCCCTGTAATGTGGCCCTGGAGCCCACAGTCTGCCACTTCTAAACTTCTACAGTAATCACAGCATCAAAGCAGTGGTGAGGGGAGGGGAGGAGGGCTCACAAAGCTCTTTAAAAAAAAAATCCACAATTGTGAAAGATTAATAACGTAATAACACATAATTACATTGCAGTATAATCCTTGTAAAAAGGCAAAAATAGAAACAGATACCAGATATAAGGAACAGTTTGGGGACAGGAAAAAAATCACAAATCCTTTTTTTTACTTTTCTTTGTTAGTGTAAGTTACCACTCTAAAATCAATAACTTGAATGCAAGTGTCTACTACCCTCAGATCAGATACTGTACACTTCCACCCTCCTGCCCCCCCCCACATATACACACATACCACACACACACACACACACACACACACACACACACACACACACACACACACACACACACACACATCACACATCACACATCACACACACACACACACACACACACACACACACACACACACACACACACACACACACACACACACACACACACACACACACACACACACACACACACACACACACACACACACACACACACACACACACACATACTACACACACCACACACACACACACACACACACACACACACACACACACACACACACACACACACACACACACACACACACACACACACACACACACACACACACACACACACACACACACACACACACACACACACACACACACACACACACACACACACACACACTACACACACACACACACACACACACACACACATACTACACACACACACACACACACACACACACACACATACACACACACATATACACACACACACACACATACTACAGACACACACACACACACGTGCATCTCTCAGCACTGTGCTGACAGCGGCAGAGCTGGCAACTGGGGTGTAAACTAGAGCTGTTATCAGGTGTATCAGAACTGGGAAAGGAGATGAAATGAATCTCACAGTGCTCACCATCGTTTCATTCCACAGTCAATATTTCTTCAAATCTGTCTTTTCACATTCAGTTCCAAGACTTGGACATTTTCTGGGGAACCCCCCCCCCCCCCCAAAACAAGCACATTATTTCAATGTTTTTCTTTTCATGGGCTTTGTAAACCAGGCCTGGCATTTAGAATGGCCAGTGGTGAGTGCTCAGGACCTGCGAATGACTAATGAAAAAATACTGACAGTAGTCTCAACTTCAGCTGGGTGTGGACTGGAACGTGTCACGATTCAGTGTGTGCGTCACAGGAATTCAATAAGAATAGTGTAGGAAGCCCAGCTAGGTAAACGTAATTCCATTTGCAGAACTGACAGCGCGAGACATTTTACATACACTTTCCTTAGAGTTCCTTTTCAACTGTGAAATGTTTTCTTGCTCATGAGGAACATGGTTTATTACATGCATACTGTCTGTGTTAATGTAAACTCATTACAGGGGATATGATCATTTGAAATTTTGTTTAAAAAATGTTGTCTGTGTAGATTTGTATTGTTGTTTCTTTGTTATTGTAAAACAGATTTATGTTTATAACAATTATTTAATTAAAAATGGCCCAATTAAATATAATATGATATATTTTAATATATATATATATATATATATATATATATATATATATATATATATATATATATATATATATTGTATATTTATTAGAGTAATATGACCGTTGTGTAGGTAGGTGGGTTGACTGAGATCCTGAGACATCCAACTGCAAAAGAACGGACAAGAACTGGACTCAGTGATCAACACATGGAATTCTCAGAAGGAGGGACAGACATACTCCGTGACTCCGTGAGACGGCCTCAGACACGCTTCTCGGGCTAACAGGAGTTTCCAAGTGCGGTGTACACTCACCATAACCTCTTACCCCCCCCCCCCCCCTCCTCTCTCTCTCTCTCTCTCTCTCTCTCTCTCTCTCTCTCTCCTCTCTATTTCTCCTCCCTCCCTCTCTCCCTTCTCACCCTCCCTCTCTCTTTCTCTCTCTCTTTGCCCTTTCACCCCTCTCTCCCTTCTCACCCTTCCTCCCTCTTTCTCTCTCCCCTCTCACCCTCCATCTCTCTCCCTCACTCACACTCCTCCTCTTTCTCCCCTCATCCTCCCTCTCTCTCCCTCACCCGAGGGGCAGGGTTGGAGAGAGGAGGGAGAGAGGGGGAGGGGGGAGGCTCTCTCTCTCAGGGCTCTTCCCCACCCCCCTCTCCCTCACCCTCCCTCCCTCTCTCTCTCCCCTCCTCTCAGAGTAGGGAGAGAGAGGGAGTGAGGGGGAGGGGGAGAGAGAGAGGGGTAGAGAGCTCCCTCACTCCCTCCCCTCTCTCCCCTTCCCCTAGTAGATGGGGGAGAGTCGGAGGGAGGGAGAGGGAGTGGGGGGAGGAGAGAGAGGGGGGGGGGGGAGAGGAGAAGGGAGGGGGAGGGGGAGAAGCTCTTTCTCTCAGAGTGGGAGGAGAGAGAGAGAAGAGAGGAGTGGGAGTTCTCTCAGGAGACACCCTCCCTCCCTCTGGGACTCTAAATATTCTTTGATTCATCCCTCCCTCTTTCTCTCTCAGACACACAAGCTGAACAAGTTTAACTGACAGATTAGATAAACTGAGATAAAATATTTCTGCAACAGACACACGTCTGTTGATTAAATATTCTTGATTAATGGGAAGGAGGTGTTTAATACAGTAAGCGAAACAGGGCCTGCAGCCAACAGCATCATGAACACACGTTTACTTCACAGGATCTCAATAGGAAAAGCATAAAGCTGGGTACACCGGATGACCTGTACAATGATGACTCGTCCTATAACGAATTAGCCAGTTTCTCTGAAGAGTCTGTCAGCACCGGGGTCTGTGTGCGTGTAAATATTTCAGTCACATGTCGGAGAAGGCACAGGCAGACTTACACAGTTTTGGGGGGTCAGGAAATCAGGACACCCGGGGGACGGGGGTGGGGGGTGCTCCTTTAGGACCCCGGACCCTGCCCCCAGGCTAAACGGAACAGACAGACGCAGTATTGGGTGGGCAGCCTGGCTTCAGGACATGGCCCTCACTGCTGAGGGGGGTCTCAGTTCTTTCCCAGGCAGAGCGCACACACAGCACAGTTCCTGCTTGTCATTCTCACATCGTTAGCCGGCCCGGTGGCCAGCAGCCCTTTATTATTAGAGGCCGTCACCAGCAAGGAGGCTGCCGTTTGCTTCACAGCCACAGAAAATACAATTATAGAGAAATTACAGGGCAGGGAAAAAAATTGGCAATGAAGCAATTCAATTGCAGAGAGGCAATTATCTCCCTAAATATAGGAGCCAGTTGGTCTTGGTGGTTTTCACCCTGCTGAGTGAGCGCGTGGGGGTGATTGGGGGAGGGGGGTGTTTGTTTGAGAATTTCCTTTAAAAAAAAAATAAATAAAAAGACAAAGACAGTAAATAATATGGAAACGCAAATTTGCTTTTCTTGAGAATGAAACTAGGATTTCCCAGTCCGCTTTCACCCCGCGTGGCTCAGTGTTTAGGACCCTAATGTTATCATACACAGTAATGCCCCTGAGACAGAGCGTGATCCTAGTATATGTGTATGTGTGTGTGTGTGTGTGTGTGTGTGTGTGTTTGCAGTGTGTGTGTGTGTGTGTGTGTGTGTTTGTGTGTGTGTGTGTGTGTGTGTGTGTGTGTGTGTGTGTGTTTGCAGTGTGTGTGTGTGTGTGTGTGTGTTTGCAGTGTGTGTGTGTGTGTGTGTGTTTGCAGTGTGTGTGTGTGTGTGTGTGTGTGTGTTTGCAGTGTGTGTGTATGTGTGTGTGTGTGTTTGCAGTGTGTGTGTGTGTGTGTGTGTGTGGTGTGTGTGTGTGTGTGTGTGTGTGTGTTTGCAGTGTGTGTGTGTGTTTGCAGTGTGTGTGTGTGTGTGTGTGTGTTGTGTGTGTGTGTGTGTGTGTGTTTGCAGTGTGTGTGTGTGTGTGTGTGTTTGCAGTGTGTGTGTGTGTGTGTGTGTGTGTTTGCAGTGCAGCAATCTTTGGTTTGAAACACATTTCTTGATTGAGACTCTACAGGGGAATTGATTTCCATATGAAGTTCCTCACGGTAAAAGCATAGCAAAGTGCAATAAAGCACAGAGAGGCCTGGTAAAGCACAGGGAAGCATTGTAAAGCACAGAGAGGTCTGGTAAAGCATAGGGAAGCATTGTAAAGCACAGAGAGGCCTGGTAAAGCACAGGGAAGCATTGTAAAGCACAGAGAGGTCTGGTAAAGCATAGGGAAGCATCGTAAAGCACAGAGAGTTATGGTAAAGCATAAGGAAGCATTGTAAAGCACAGAGAGGTCTGGTAAAGCATAGGGAAGCATTGTAAAGCACAGAGAGTTATGGTAAAGCATAAGGAAGCATTGTAAAGCACAGAGAGGTCTGGTAAAGCATAGGGAAGCATTGTAAAGCACAGAGTTATGATGAAGCATATTATAAACATGGTGAGGCACAGTATACTATTATAAATGCATAGTCTAACCATGGGAAAAGCATGGGGAAAAAACTGCCAATTGACCATGGGCCCCTACAAGAGGCCAGTTATGACTTTCAACACACAGAGTGAAAGCTGGCGTCAAGCTAACAGAAGAAGAGTGCAAATCCAGTGCCTGACTGGTGGAAGTGCTCTTCCAGACAGCAGGGACTCATTGCCTCTGTTGAAGTGCAAAGACTGCAGGCACGGCCACATGCAACACAGAGCAGTATCGTGGGAATTGACATCATTAAGATAACTCTATCTTTATCACCACAGCCAAACATGTGTCATAAAACTTTGCACATGACCCTTTCTTCCCTGCTAGCTATATCTATCTATCTATCTATCTCTATCTATCTATCTATATATATATATATATATATATCTATATATAATATAATATATATATATATATATATATATAGAGAGAGAGAGAGAGAGAGAGAGAGAGCGAGAGAGAGCGAGAGAGAGCGAGAGAGAGAGAGAGAGAGAGAGAGAGAGAGAGAGAGAGAGAGATACACACACACATACAGCTATGGCCAAAATTTTGCTTCATATAGTTGAATGAAACCTGGTGAATAATGTTACGCTAACATATTAAATTGAACACTGCTTTGCAATTTTCCATATACTTAACGAAAAACTGACAAAAATAGAAAAATGTTACATTTCGAAATCTAACATGAAACACCGTATTACTATTATGGCTTCTGCGATATCATTTTGTAGTTTCTTTCATTACATGATGTTAACTAAAAGAGCACAATTATGTTCTCAATTTAAAAATGCTAGGTGATGCAAAACGTTCTGTTTATTTATTTGAGATCTACTGTACTGTATGATTGCATTGGCACTGGTGCTTACTGTGTAACTGCTATCGCATACAATCCTGGACGCAGTAAAGATTTCTCATGTTGTTGGGGGCTTGAAGGTTTCAGGGTCCTACAATAATACTCAAACCCTAACCCAACTGCCAGCTCCATTTCAAAGTCATTCCACAAATATTCTCCTTATTCTTGTCACAGCTAAAGTGGATCAGGTACGCAGTGTCAATGGCTGAGGAAGCTTTGTTTGTATCACTTGGGTTTATAATGAACTGTGCAGGGGGTCACAGTCCTGTTATTTATTCAAATCTTCAGAACAGTTTCATCATCATCATCATCATCATCATCATCATCGTCATCATCATCGTCAACATAATCATTAGAGGTGTGCTGATACTCGTAACTGGCTTTAAGAAGTATTTATCAGCATGTATTTAATAGATCCATTCATTAACATGTTGATTTCAAAACAAGAAAAGCTATCCTTCCCTCACCTTTACAATTGAGTACCAATCAAAGACAATTAACTTCCGCATTGAGTGTTTTACAGCCTCATAAATTAGGATAAGCCGTGCCAGCCCATAATACTGCACGAGAAGAAGTCTTTGTGGTCTTGAAAGCAAGTTTTTATACTTAGATATATTCAGATGCTCCAATAAAAGGTACCACAAGAGGAAAACAACATTGCTGTACTTTACATTACAAGGCTGTAATTCCATCAAGGGATTCTGATCACTAGATCATCCACAAGAGTGAATTACAGCCTTGCTATAGGGTTTCTGTGAGTGATTGATTTATTGATTTATTTATATTTTTTTGAATAAACTGTAACAGAATAAAAATAATAAAAAAGCTGGCCAAGCTGTAGAACTAGTAAATCATTCTGTTTACTATGAATTCTGAGGCCTAGTTTAAAATAACAAAGATCAAAATATTGCAGCAGCAGCAATTGTACCACAACTAGGAACAAGGTGAGTAACCTGGGTTAATTAAAAATTAATGGAAGACACATTGCACTAAGTATATTGAGGACACTATACAACTATTATACAGCATGATTAAAACATTGCTTCAATAAAAGGGTTATTTTACTGTTGCAGTAAACTTTACTGAGCTGTATATTGAGGAGAGCTATTCCCACCAGCTCCAGTGTTTACTGAGTTAAACCCTAACAAGGGCACTGTCAGTTATTGTAACAATGAAACACAAATAAAACAGCAGTACACAAGGTCACTGATTCCCACCCTGTAAGCAAACGACTTGTTGGGGTTCTTTACAGGCAATAAACCGGCTGTAATTTGATTTATTAACCTGAAAGCACTTTTTGTTAAAAAATATTGAGCAGTAAAAATTGCTATTATGGAAGTTACACTTTGAACTGTCAATAAAAATATAAACAGTCGACTCATTCATTTTTTGGCTAATAAAGATGACCAGACTAAAACCCTGCCTGCGGTTACCAGTCACTCTGTTGTCGGTTATTGCTGTTAAAGCTACCGCGACTTAATTAATGAACGGCAGCTTCCAGTAATGAGCTGTGGAGAGAAGAGAACAGCGCAACGCTCCAGTAGAACAACGCACTCGTGTCATACCTGTTCTGTGAACTCGCCGTGACCCTGCGTGCCCTGCTTGTGTCAGTGCCTCTGATGCGTGTGTAACAGGCAGTGCTGTGCTCTGCACTGCTGCTACGGATTCAAACCCCTCTTGGTGAAGGAGATTCAAATCTCAAAACCATGAATTCAGAAGAGCCCGGCTCTTTGTAGCGTGATTTAGCTGTTGGTTGTAGTGTGGGGGAGTCCTGTCCTGCTGAGCCCTGCTGATGAGATGAGATATCAGGGTATGAGTTAATAACTATCCCTCTATACGGATCCAAGCTGTCCGGTACAACCAGGTATTGTAGATGGTTCAGCTACTCCATACATAATGAAAGTGTGCAGTCACCCTCCCCCCCATCTATACCATGTCTCTGACTGCAGTCCTCTCTCATGCATCTGTGTGTGTGTGCACTCTAACCATGTCTCTGACTGCAGTCCTTCCTCATGTATGTGTGTGTGTGCACTCTAACCGTGTCTCTGACTGCAGTCCTCTCTCATGCATCTGTGTGTGTGTGCACTCTAACCATGTCTGTGTGTGCACTCTAACCATGTCTCTGACTGCAGTCCTCCCTCATGTATGTGTGTGTGTGCACTCTAACCATGTCTCTGACTGCAGTCCTCTCTCATGTATCTGTGTGTGTGTACTCTAACCATGTCTCTGACTGCAGTCCTCCCTCATGTATGTGTGTGTGTGCACTCTAACCATGTCTCTGACTGCAGTCCTCTCTCATGTATCTGTGTGTGTGTGCACTCTAACCATGTCTCTGACTGCAGTCCTCCCTCATGTATGTGTGTGTGTGTGCACTCTAACCATGTCTCTGACTGCAGTCCTCTCTCATGTATGTGTGTGTGTGCACTCTAACCATGTCTCTGACTGCAGTCCTTCCTCGTGTATCTGTGTGTGTGTGCACTCTAACCGTGTGTTTTAAAGGATCGGATTGACTTTTAAAACAAAATGAAAGTGAGTGTTGATCTGTAGGAAAACTCAAGGGTTAAAAATACCTTTAAATCACAGGAAATCTGTTCCCAGTGTTGTGTGAAAGGTATTACCTAAGTGTCCTTATTACTGCACCATATGCCCAGTACTGCTTATTAGACTCCAGAGTCAGCGTTCACTTACACTGGGATTCGACTGCCGCTAATCCAGGCTGGGGAAGTAGCAGGAGACCACGGTGTCTCTGTGCAGTGTGAGTGTGTGTGTGTGTGTGTGTGTGCACTCTAACCGTGTGTTTTAAAGGATGTGATTGTGTGTGTGTGTGTGTGAGTGTGTGTGTGGAAAACTGTGTGTGTGTAAATCACAGTGAAATGTGTGTGTGTGTGTTGTGTGAAAGGTATTGTGTGTGTTGCCCAGTACTGCTTATTAGACTCCAGAGTCAGCGTTCACTTGTGTGTGTGTTCGTGTGTGTGTGTGTGTGTGTGTGTGTGTGTGTGTGTGTGTGTGTGTGTGTGTGTGTGTGTGTGTGTGTGTGTGTGTGTGTGTGTGTGTGTGTGTGTGTGTGTGTGTGTGTGTGTGTGTGTGTGTGTGTGTGTGTGTGTGTGTGTGTGTGTGTGTGTGTGTGTGTGTGTGTGTGTGTGTGTGTGTGTGTGTGTGTGTGTGTGTGTGTGTGTGTGTGTGTGTGTGTGTGTGTGTGTGTGTGTGTGTGTGTGTGTGTGTGTGTGTGTGTGTGTGTGTGTGTGTGTGTGTGTGTGTGTGTGTGTGTGTGTGTGTGTGTGTGTGTGTGTGTGTGTGTGTGTGTGTGTGTGTGTGTGTGTGTGTGTGTGTGTGTGTGTGTGTGTGTGTGTGTGTGTGTGTGTGTGTGTGTGTGTGTGTGTGTGTGTGTGTGTGTGTGTGTGTGTGTGTGTTGTGTGTGTGTGTGTGTGTGTG